>NC_053035.3:67644044-67649384 GCF_002575655.3 Aegilops tauschii subsp. strangulata
TCCAACGTACCTATAATTTTTGATTGTTCCATGTTGTTTTATTATCAATCTTGGATGTTTTATAATCATTTTATAGTCATTTTATATCATTTTTGGTACTAACCTATTGACATAGTGCCAAGTGCCAGTTGCTGTTTTTTCGATGTTTTTTACACCGCAGGAAATCAATGTCAAACGGAGTCCAAATGCCACGGAACTCCACGATGATTTTTTATGGATCAGAAGGAAGGCAATGGGCCCTGGTTGCACCTGGGGGGTGCCCCGAGGGGGGCACAACCCACCAGGGCGCGCCAGGAGGCCCAGGCGCGCCCTGGTGGGTTGTGCCCACCTCGGGTGCCCCCTGGACCGCCTCTTTGCTCTATAAATACCCCAAAAATACCAGAACCCTAGAAGCATCGACGAAATATTCATCCAGCCGCCGCAGAGTCCAAAACCACCAGATCCAATCTAGACACCATCTCGGATGAGGTTCACCACCTCCATTGGTGCCTCTCCGATGATGCGTGAGTACTTCTTTGTAGACCTTCGGGTCTGTAGTTAGTAGCTTAATGGCTTCCTCTCTCTTGCTGAATTCTCAATACAATGGTCTCTTGGAGATCCATATGATGTAACTCTTTTGTGTTGTGTTTGTTGGGATCTGATGTACTTCGAGTTTATGATCAGTTATATCTTTTTATATCCATGAAATTTATTTGAGTTTCTTTGTTCTTTTATATGCATGATCTCTTATAGCCTCGTATTTCTTCTCCAATATTTGGGTTTTGCTTGGCCAACTTGATCTATTTATCTTGCAACGGGAAGAGGTGCCCGGTAGTGGGTTCGATCTTACGGTGCTCGATCCCAGTGATAGAAAGGGAACCGACACGTATGTATCGTTCCTACTAAGGATAAAAAGATGAGATATATATCTACCGCCATATAGATAAACGGATCTTGTCTACATCATGTCATCGTTCTTATTGCATTACTCGGTTTTTCCATGAACTTAATACACTAGATGCATGCTGGATAGCGGTCGATGTGTCGAGTAATAGTAGTAGATGCAGGCAGGAGTCGGTCTACTAATCTTGGACGTGATGCCTATGTAATGATCATTGCCTAGATATCGTCATAATTATTCGAAGTTCTATCAATTGCCCAACAGTAATTTGTTTACCCACCGTTTACTATTTTTCTCGAGAGAAGTCACTAGTGAAACCTACGGCCCCCGGGTCTTATTTCTCTTATATTTGATTGCGATCTACTTTTCCTTTGCATTTTTATTCAGATCTATTAAACCAAAAATACAAAAATACTTTGTTGCGCTTTATTTTATTTGTGATCTATTATTTCAATCTATTACATTTTTCTCCTATCTCCGTGCCAATTTGGGGCGCCGTACCCCGAAAGGGATTGACAACCCCTTTAACACGTCGGGTTGCGAGTGGTTGTTATTTGTGTGCAGGGGCTGTTTACGGTGTGTTTGCTTTGTTCTCCTACTGGTTCGATAACCTTGGTTTCATATCTCAGGGAAATACCTACCGCCGCTGTGCTGCATCATCCCTTCCTCTTTGGGGAAATACCGACGTAGCTTCAAGCGACATCAACGGGCTACTGTTCATCCACCGTCTACTGCCTCGCTCCAGCCTCCACGGGCTACTGTTCAATCACCGTCGACCTCCTCCAGCCTCCACCTGCAACTGTTCATCCACGGTGTCTCCCTCCTGCCTCCACCAGCTACTGTTCATTCACAGGCTCCTGTTCATCCAGCCTCCACCGCTCCTCCACCGGCTACTGTTCAACCAGCCCTCTCCACGGGTCCTGTTCAACCACCCCTCCATGGGCTACTGTTCATCCAGCGCTCCACCGGCTACTGTTCAACCAGCCCTCCATGGGGTCCTGTTCATTTAGCCCTCCACGGGGTCCTGTTCATCCACCGCCAACCGGCTCGATCGGGGTCCTGTTCATCCAGCGGCAATGGCCTCGACTACCACGGGGTCCTGTTCATCCAAGCCCCACCGGGAACTGTTCATTCAACCCCCAACAACAATCACTGTTCATCAAGAGGCAGCAGGTTTGATCGGCTTCAGTTAGCAGCAGTAGAAAAGGAATCGCTCGATCGGGTTCAGTTAACAGCCAGATCGATCGATCGCTTGGATTCAGTAACGCGTAGCTAGCAGTGCAATCGCTCGGGTTCAGTAGGCGAACGCTTCATTCGGGTTCAGTTAGATCCCAATGCCTCGCACACACGCGCGTACATGTACGAGAGAAACGCGCATCGCTCGGCCCCGACCACCCGCCGTAACCGGGAACTCCCCGATATTTTCCTCGCCCTCGCTTCTACCACGGTTTTTTCCGTCGTGGACGGCCCGAAGAATGTCACGCAGCTGCGTCTCCGGCCCACCCAGGACGAAAAGCCCATTTTCTGTCATGACTTTTTGTCATAGAAGTAGGATCCCACCTCAACTATGGTGATATTGGGTTTTGTCGCAATTATCGTCATAGAAGTGTCGTAAGCATGACCGAATTTTTTTTCATTCGGCCCAAAATGTCACAGATGTGTCTTTTTTTGTAGTGCATCATAGAACGCACCATATCTAATAACGTACGGTTACGATGTTCGGACACACCATTACGTTGTGGTGTTCCACGTGTCGTGAGTTGTGAAACAATTCCACATTGTCTTAAATGAAGGCCAAACTCGTACTCAAATATTCACCTCCGTGATCAGATCGTAGAAACTTTATTTTCTTGTTACGACGATTCTCCATTTCACTCTGATATTCTTTGAACTTTTCTAATGTTTCAGACTTGTGTTTCATCAAGTAGATATACACATACCTACTCAAATCATTTGTGAAGGTTAGGAAATAATGATAGCCGCCGCAAGCTTCAACACTCATTGAACTCCATACATCGGTATGTTTTATTTCGAGTAAGTCATTAGCTCACTCTGTTGTTCCAGAGAACGGAGTTTTAGTCCTCTTACCCATGAGGCATGGTTCGCAAGTATAAAATGATTCATAATCAAGTGATTCCAAAAGTCCATCCGCATGGAGTTTCTTCATGCGCTTTACACCAATATGACCTAAACGGTAGTGCCACAAGTATGTTGCACTATCATTATCAACTTTGCATCTTTTGGCATCAATATTATGAATATGTGTATCACTACGATCGAGATTCCACAAGAATAGACCATTCACTAATGGTGCATGACCATAAAAGATGTTACTCATATAAATAGAATAACCATTATTCTCTGAATTAAAATGAATAACCGTCTCGCAGTAAACAAGATCTAGATATAATGTTCATGCTCAACGCTGGCACCAAATAACAATTATTGAGGTCTAAAACTAATCCCGAAGGTAGATGTAGAGGTAGCGTGCCAACGGCGATCACATCAACCTTGGAACCATTCCTGAAGCGCATCGTCACCTTGTCCTTGGCCAACCTTCGTTTATTCCGCAGCTCCTGTTTCGAGCACAAATATGAGCAACCGAACCAGTATCAAATACCCATGCACTAATACGAGCACTAGTAAGGATTGCATCAATAACATGTATATCAAATATACCTTTGTTCACTTTGCTATCCTTCTTATATGCCAAGTACTTGGGGCAGTTCCGCTTATAGTGACCATTTCCCTTGCAGTTGAAGCACTCAGTTTCCGGCTTGGGTCCAGCTTTCGGCTTCTTCATGGGAGCGGCAACTTGCTTGCCGGTCTTCTTGAAGTTCCCTTTCTTTCGCTTGCCCTTTTTCTTGAAACTAGTGGTCTTCTTAACCATCAACACTTGATGCTATTTCTTGATTTCTGCCTCCGCCGATTCAGCATTGCGAAGAGATCGGGAATCGTTTTCGTCATCCCTTGCATGTTATAGTTCATCATGAAGCCTTTATAGCTTGGTGGCAGTGACTGAAGAACTCTATCAATAACACTCTCAACTGGAAGACCAATTCCCAGCTAAGTCAAGTGGTTGTGGTACGCAGACATTTTGAGTACGTGTTCACTCACAGAGTTGTTCTCCTTGATACGTCTCCAACGTATCTATAATTTTTTATTGTTCCATGCTGTTATATTATCATTCTTGCATGTTTTACAATCATTTCATAGAAACTTTATATCATTTTTTGGGACTAACCTATTGACATAGTGCCCAGTGCCATTTGCATTTTTTTACTTCGCAGAAAATCAATACCAAATGGAGTCCAAATGCAACGAAACTTTTTGGAGATTTTTTCTGGACCAGAAGACACAAGCTGGGCCAAAGAAGTACCAGAGGGGGCTCCGAGGGGAGCACAACCCAACTGGGCACGCTTGGGGGCCTAGGCGCAACCTGGTGGGTCGTGCCCACCTCAGTCGCCTCCCGCACCGCCTCTTTGCTCTATAAATACCCCGAAAATCCAAAAACCCTAGGGGATTCAACGAAACACAATTCCAGCCGCCGTAAGTTCCAGAACCACCAGATCCAATCTAGACACCATCACGGAGGGGTTCATCATCCTCATTGGTGCCTCTCAGATGATGCGTGAGTAGTTCATTGTAGACCTTCGGATCCATAGGCAGTAGCTAGATGGATTCTTTCTCTCTTTTTGATTCTCAATACAATGGTCTCTTGCAGATCTATTTGATATAACTCTTTTTGCGGTGTGTTTGTTGGGATCCAATGAACTTTGAGTTTATGATTAGATCTATTTTATCCATGAAAGTTATTTGAGTTTTGATCTCTTATATGCATGATTACTTATAGCCTCGTATTTCTTCTTTGAATCTTTGGTTTAGTTAGGATGACTAGATCGATTTTTCTTGCCATGGGAAGAGATGCTTTGTGATGGGCTCGACCGTGCGGTGTTCTTTCCCAGTGATAGAAGGGGCAGCAATACACGTATTGATCGTTCCTATTAAGGATAACAAGATGGGGTCTATTCCTACATGAATAGATCTTGTCTACATCATGTCATCGTTCTTATTGTATTACTCCGTTTCTCCATGAACTTAATACACTAGATGCATGCTGGATAGCGGTCGATGTGTGGAGTAATAGTAGTAGATACAGGCGGGAGTCGGTCTACTAAACTTGGACGTGATGCCTATATAATGATCATTGCCTGGATATCGTCATAATTATTTGAGGTTCTATCAATTTCCCAACGGTAATTTTTTTACCCACCGTATGCTATTTTCTCGAGAGAAGCCACTAGTGAAATCTACGGCCCCCGGGACTATTCTTTATCATATTTGCTTCAAGATCTATTTTTATTTGCTTTTGGTTTCATATCTATTATTCTAAAAACCCAAAAATACCTTGCTGGACTTTTTCTTTATTTATTTTATTTTGTTTTATTGCGAGATCTATT